>NC_060174.1:41998986-42028986 GCF_021184085.1 Oncorhynchus gorbuscha | reverse complement strand
GCTATAGGGCAGCCCCCTGAGAGTGTCATGCGAGTGTGGGCATCCAGCCAGGGCGTATGGTGCCTGCTCAGTGCGTCTGGTCGCCGGTACGCTGATTCTGGCCAGGGTATCCTCCACCGGCTCTGCATGCTGTGTCTCCGGGGCACTGGGAGGGTGCAGTGCGTCCTATGCCTGCACTCCGCTCGTGCCGGGAATTTGTGGGAGTGGAGCCTAAGGGAGAGGTGCGCGTAGTGGGTACTAGATCTCTCGTGCTTACCAACAGCCCGGTTCAACCTGTGCCTGCACTCTGGAGGGTCCAGGCTATTGTAGGTATCCAGCCTGGGGAAGTGGTGCCAAGGCTGCGCACCAGAGCTCCAGTGCTCCCCCACAGCCCGGTCCTTCAGGTGCCTCCTAACATCAAGCCTCCTGAAGGTCTCCCCAGCCTGGTGGGTTCTGTGGCAGCCCCACGCACCAGACTGTCTCTCTGTCTCCTCCCTACAGGTGTTCCTGTCTGTCCGGCGCTGCCGGAGCCTCCTGCCTGTCCGGCGCTGCCGGAGCCCCCCAGCACAGAGACGCCTGAGCTACCCCTCTGTCCCGCGCTGCCCCTCTGTCCCGAGCTGCCCCTCTGTCCAGTGGGGTCATTTAGAAGGGTCGCCGTGGTCAGGAAGCCACGGAGGCGGACAATGTGGCGGACTAAGACTATGGTAAAGTGGGGTCCACGTCCCGCGCCAGAGCCGCCACCGCGGACAGATGCCCACCCAGACCCTCCTCTATAGGTTAAGGTTTTGCGTCCGGAGTCCTCACCTTTGGGGGGGGGGGGGGTACTGTCACGTTCTGACCTTTATTTCCTTTTTTTCTGTTTATTTAATATGGTCAGGGCGTGAGTTGGGGTGGGCAGTCTATGTTTGTTTTTCTATGATTTGGGGATTTGTATGTTTCGGCCTAGTATGGTTCTCAATCAGAGGCAGGTGTCATTAGTTGTCTCTGATTGAGAATCATACTTAGGTAGCCTGGGTTGCACTGTTTGTTTGTGGGTGATTGTCTATGTTAGTTGCTTGTGTCAGCACAGGTCTCATTTATAGCTTCACAGCCGTTATTGGTTTATTGTTTTTGTATTCAGTGTTCAGTACTTTCTTTAATTAAATATTCATCATGAACACATACCACGCTGCGTTTTGGTCCTCTGATCCTTCTCTCCTCTCATCTTCAGATGAAGAGGAGGAAGACCGTGACAGTTGTTGCTATGATAGTGAACTGTGTTTGCGTGTGATCATGAGTGTATTCATTCTGCCGATTCTGTTCAACAAAATGTTTCTTAACCTCTTGGTCCTACCTGGCATGCAGGCGTCCCATCTAGACATCTGGAAATGCAAATGCGCTAAGCTAAATGCTAATAGTACTAGTTAAAACTCAAACGTTCATTAAAATACACATGTAGGGTATTGAATTAAAGCTACATTCGTTGTGAATCCAGGCAACAAGTCAGATTTTTAAAATTATTTTTGGCGAAAGCATGAGAAGCTATTATCTGATAGCATGTAACACCCCAAAAGACCCGCAGGGGACGTAAACAAAATAATTAGCATAGTCGTCGCTACACAAACCGCACAAATAAAATATAAAACATTCATTACCTTTGACCATCTTCTTTGTTGGCACTCCTAGATGTCCCATAATCACTATTGGGTCTTTTTTAAAATTAAATCGGTCCATATATAGCCTAGATATCGATCTATGAAGACTGTGTGATAAACGGAAAAAAATAGCGTCTTATAACGTAACGTCATTTTTTTTTTATTAAAAAAGTCGACGATAAACTTTCACAAAACACTTCGAAATACTTTTGTAATGCAACTTTAGGTATTATTAAACGTTAATAAGTGATCAAATTGATCACGAAGTATATTCGAAGTATATTCTTTCGCTGTCCGTCTGGAAAAAATGTCAGTGTAATTCTCAACCAAAATATCCGGTCGGAGACCGGAGGAAATGCGCTGCCTTGCGTCTGTTTGACCAAGAAACAAAGGAAGTTGTAGGTATTGCAACCTCAGCCCCATTAAATGTGGTTCACCTTTATCAATGGGTTCAAGTCGCTCATGGATATATATTTCCATTTTCAGTGATCAGATTTTCCTGCGCTTTTCGATGAAACGCACGTTCTGTTATAGTCACAGCTGTGATTTAACCAGTTTTATAAACGTCTGAGTGTTTTCTATCCACACATACTAATCATATGCATATACTATATTCCTGGCATGAGTAGCAGGGCGCTGAAATGTTGCGCGATTTTTAACAGAATGTTCGAAAAAGTAGGGGGTAGGATTAACAGGTTAAACGGGACAAAACGGGTATAAACATACTGGAATTTTTCCAATAGAAACTCTCATTTGCAACTTTTGGACTAATGATTATACCCTAGATCAGCTAGATGCAGGCAAGAGTGTGCAAGGCGGTATTGCATGTGTCAATGTCTGTCACCTTGATTGCTCAAATGTCTCTTGACCTGTGCACCTATGTTGTAAACTTTCATTCATAGGCTAGGATGTAGCAACCTCATGTTGGGTATAAATAAAAATGTGCCTAAACCTATCGATGTTACATTGAGCTGAGTGAATGGAATATGAATGAGTCATCCAATATGCTGTAAGAGAAATAAGGCCACGCTCATTAAAAGAAATGATCGTCCTCCCTCATCTTAAACATCACTGACCACCATGTATGTTTGTCCTCCAAGAAAGGGAAAGAGGTTGAGAGAAAGACAGATGTATGGAGAGAAAGTGAAAGAGGGGACGTTGATTAAGGGGGAGAACAGACAGTGAGTGAGTGAGTGAGTGAGTGAGTGAGTGAGTGAGTGAGTGAGTGAGTGAGTGAGTGAGTGAGTGAGTGAGTGAGTGAGTGAGTGAGTGAGTGAGTGAGTGAGTGAGTGAGTGAGTGAGTGAGTGAGTGAGAGAGAGAGAGAGAGAGAGAGAGAGAGAGAGAGAGAGAGAGAAATACAGCAAGAGAGAGGAATAGAGGGATAAAGCGCAACACACCAATAGAGACTAAGAGGGAGGTAGAGGAGGGTAGAGAGCAGGAGAGTCAGACTGACAGTATGGGTTGGGTTGGGTTGGATACCCTAAGCATACACCCAGAGGGTATGTGGGCAAAGCTGGATGTGTCTCTCCAGCAAGGAAAATAATTCTGCTGACCTTCCCCCATCCCTTCATTCTTGAGTGGAAGTGGGAATGCAGGAAGATGATTATCAATGAAAAATTGAGAAATGGAGAGACAACAAGACAGAGAGTGACAGAGAGAGAGAGAGAGAGAGACAAACCACCAAACTTCACAGCACACGGTTCAGTGTGCCTCGCGTGCACCCGCCTCCAATACTCCTTCTGGGCTAAGCTGGAGTTGGAGAAGAGTAATCGGTCTACTGTAGTAAAGGACAGCTACGGAGAGAAAATAGTAGACCAATAGGGACAGCACATAAGAGGACACAGTGAAGAAAAATGAATTACAGCATAGCAGGAGAAAGAGCAGGGAGGTTTACCATACAGTAGAGACAGTAGAGCTGAGATGATAATATTTTCAAAAGGAGGAAGGTTTACCATACAGTAGAGACAGTAGAGCTGAGATGATAATATTTTCAAATGGAGGGAGGCTTACCGTACAGTAGAGACAGTAGAGCTGAGATGATAATATTTTCAAAAGGAGGAAGGCTTACCATACAGTAGATACAGTAGAGCTGAGATTATAATATTTTCAAAAGGAAGTGCTCTAACCTGCTTACCTAAACTAATTCAGAGGGATTTGTAAAAGCAAGGTCCCACATATCAGACCAGTGATGTCAGTCGATAAAGGCCATGATGTGAAGAAATACTTTATTAAAAATAACACAGAAGGACTTGACATGCCTTGTGTTTGATGACACATTGTATATTCCATATATACAGATGTAAGATCTCAATTTGAGCAGCAACAAGAAATGTGAATTTTCATGTGGATTATAATCAATTGTCATTTTTGTTGGTATTAATACTTTTTTCATTAGGGCAAATCAAGTCATAAATTTCGAAGTTCAAACAAAACACTTTAGAATACTTTTTAAAGCTCAGATACACCACAAGTTAGCATTTCCTGCTGGAAAATTATGTGTGTGTGTGTGTGTGTGTGTGTGTGTGTGTGTGTGTGTGTGTGTGTGTGTGTGTGTGTGTGTGTGTGTGTGTGTGTGTGTGTGTGTGTGTGTGTGTGTGTGTGTGTGTGTGTGTGTGTGTATGTGTGTGTGTGTGTGTGTGTGCCCCTAACTCACTGAGGTGTTTCAGGTCAGGACTGGTGCCTCTCACACGGGCATGAGGTCAGCCAAGTGAGGAGAGTGGGGGAGAATAGGGGACAATAGGAGAGTAAATGTGGGTGAACGGGAGAGTGGATGGGGGTGAATGGGCGAGTGAAGAGGAGAATTGGACACTGAATGGTGGTAAATAGGCGCTGGACTCAGTCCTTTAGTCCGGGTTATCGGTGAGGTTTGAACGGGTTGAAAAAGAATGGAAGGAGACCCGATCCTGACCCCAGCTCCTGCTACGGAAATTATCCCGCCAATTATCCCGAGCCATATTCCCCTTGTGTCGAGACCACTTTGCTCCGGGCCTTTACGACCTTAGGAAACTTTCAGTGTTATTTTACTGCGGTGACCTCACTGCAGTTAGAGTGCTCTGCAGCACACGGCAGCACCGCAGGGTAATAGAGGACTTCTACTTGCCACAACCCAAACGCATGACATCAGGATAGAGGGTTGTGGATATGGTATACCGTAGTTAGTAGGTTAGTAGGGATTGGGGGGCTAGAAGGGGTTCACAAACACACACTTTGATTGACAGTGGCAATTTGACACACAAACACACACACAATAAAGCATACAACACAGCAAAGCACAGAGAAACGTGAATACCACACATGCACACATGCACACACACAAAACTACTACTACACCACAATATAAGAGAGCACCAGGCAGTTTCCCCTATATTCATTCAACCGCTACCAAAAATATAATATAATTTTTTGGATATATATACAGTATTTCTGTGGAAAAATACTCCTGCAGCGGAAGTTGCCGCCACTATTTCAATGTAATTTCCAGGACGTTCCACCTCTGAAGAATAACGAAGGCTACTTAAACAATACCAGTCAAAAGTTTGGACACACCTACTCATTCAAGAGTTTCTCATTTTTACGAATGTTCTAAATTGTAGAAAAATAGTGAAAACATCAAAAACATCCAGCTTCACCTGGAATGCTTTTCCAACAGTTTTGAAGGAGTTCCCACATATCCTGAGCACTTGTTGGCTGCTTTCCGTCACTCTGCGGTCCAACTCATCCCAAACCTCAAATGGGTTGAGGTCGGGTGATTGTGGAGGCCAGGTCGTCTCATGCAGCACTCCATCACTCTCCTTCTTGGTCAAATAGCCATTTACACTGCCTGGAGGTGTGTTGGGTCATTGTCATCTTGAAAAACAAATGAATATCATATTGGATGGAGTACCGCTGCAGGATGATGTGGTAACCATGCTGGTTAAGTGTGCCTTGAATTCAAAATAAATCACTGACAGTGTCACCAACAAGCACCCCCACACATTCCAGTGGGTCAGAAGTTTACATAAACTAAGTTGACTGTGCCTTTAAACGGCTTGAAAAATTCCAGAAAATGATGTCATGGCTTTAGAAGCCTCTGATAGGCTAATTGACATCATTTTCATCAATTGGAGGTGTACCTATGGATGTATGTCAAGGCCTCCCTTCAAACTCAGTGCCTCTTTGCTTGACATCATGGGAAAATCAAAAGAAATCAGCCAAGACCTCACACAAGTCTGGTTCATCCTTGGGAGCAATTTCCAAATGCCTGAAGGTACCACATTTATCTGTACAAACAATAGTACGCAAGTATAAACACCATGGGACCACACAGCCATCATACAGCTCAGGAAGGAGACGCGTTCTGTCTCCTAGAGATGAACGTACTTTGGTGCGAAAAGTGCAAATCAATCCCAGAACCACAGCAAAGGACCTTGTGAAGATGCTGGAGGAAACAGGTACAAAAGTATCTACATCTACAGTAAAATTAGTCCTATATCGACATGACCTGAAAGGCTACTCAGCAAGGAAGAAGTCACTGCTCCAAAACCGCCATAACAAAAAGCCAGACTACAGTTTGCGACTGCACATGGGGACAAAGACCGTACTTTCTGGAGAAATGTCCTCTGGTCTGATGAAACAAAAATAGAAATATTTGGCCATAATGACCATTGTTATGTTAGGAGGAAAAAGGGTGAGGCTTGCAAGGTGAAGGACACCATCCCAACCGTGAAGCACAGGGGTGGCAGCATCATGTTGTGGGGTGCTTTGCTGCAGGAGGGACTGGTGCACTTCACAAAATAGATGGCCTCATGAGGTAGAGAAATGATGTGGATATATTGAAGCAACATCTCAAGACATCAGTCAGGAAGTTAAACTTGGTTGCAAATGGGTCTTCCACATGGACAATGACCCCAAGGTTACTTCCAAAGTTGTGGCAAAATGACATTAAGGACAACAAAGTGAAGATATTGGAGTGGCCATCACAAAGCCCTGACCTCAAGCCTATAGAAAATATGTGGGCAGAACTGAAAAAGCGTTTGCATGCAAGAAGACCTACAAACCTGACTCAGTTACATCAGTTCTGTCAGGAGGAATGGGCCAAAATTCACCCAACTTATTGCAGGAAGCTTTTGAAGGCTACCCAAAACGTTTGACCAAAGTTAAACAATTTCGAGGCAATGCTACCAAATACTAATTGAGTGTATGTACATTTCTGACCCACTGGGAATGTGATGAAAAAAATGAAAGCTGAAATAAATCATTGTCTCTACTATTATTCTGACATTTCTCATTCTTAATTAAATAAAGTGGTGATCCTAACTTTTTACAAGGATTAAATGTCAGGAATTGTGAAAAACTGAGTTTAAATGTATTTGGCTAAAGTGTATGTAAACTTACGACGTCAACTGTAACATGCTATTTTGTCAAATAAATTCTCTGTAATTAATATTACCTGATTGAACTAATCATGTAAATGTAATTAAATAGGAAGTCGGGGAACCACAGAAGAATGTTTATAGAGCTGTTGTCTTCTGAATAAACTCTTAAATACCTGGTAATATTTTATATCAATAGCAGTCAATTATTAATTGTCACCTTATTCAGTCTCATCTGAATGTCGTAAAATTCTTGGTTATCTTCACGAACCCTGGCTAACAAGTTGAATCAGCAATACAACCTTTGGTTTAATTATTTATTTACTAGATACCTAAATAATCACACAGAATTACATATACACAGGATAGATAATACATTGGTGACTAATTATGTCATAAAAGAAAACGTCCTTTGTGGACGAAACCGATATGACAGCTGGTTACACAAAGAAAGTGGGTTGGGTTTGAATGAAAGCGCGGGAAGACTGAGGACCAAATGGATTGGGTCTCTATCGGACCTTATGAAGCTAAGCTATCGTAAATACAGAATCATAGACATTCTAAATAAACGCCCATTCGGAAAAGGAAAATGCAATAAATATATTTACTCTGAGCTGCGCTTTGATAGATTGGTCGAAAATGGAAGGCTGCGTTGCCCAGCAGAGATCTCCCTTTGTCATGTTCGGTGGAATAATTATCGGACCAAACTGCAGTGTGATATGTTTTCCACATAATATTTAATTGAAAATGCACAAAACAACAAAGAAAGAACGAAACAAACAACAAACCGTGACCGCAAAGGTGCTACATGCACTAACTCAAAACAATATCCCATAAAACACAGGTGGAAAGAATGCTACTTAAATATGATCCCCAATTAGAGACAACCATAGCCAGCTGATTCTAATTGTGAATCATTCCAAACACCAACATAGAAAAACTAAACTAGAGCCCCACATAGAAAATAATAACTAGAAAACCCCCCAGTCACGTACTTACCCAGTCACGCCCTGACCGGAGTCCCCCCTCCCAAAGGTGCGGACTCCGGCCGCAAAACCTGAAACCAAAAGGGAGGGTTAGGGGGGTGTCTAGTGTCGGTGGTGGCTCTGGTGCGGGGTGAAGTATCCGCTCATCCCGCGGATCCGCCAGCATCCGGGGCGGCTCTGGTACGGGACGAAGAACCTGCTCAGCTCGCGGATCCACCATCTTTGGTGACGGCTCTGATGCGGGTCGAAGGACCCGCTCATCCCATGGATCCAGCCATGGACCCAGGATGAACACTGTGCCTGGACTGGACCTCGGTATCAACGAAGGCTCCTGCCATGGAGCGGGACCGGACACCGTGCCTGGACTGGGCATCGGCGCAGGAGAAGGCTCCTGCCATGGAGCGGGACTGGACACCAGATCTGAACTGGATATCAGTGCAGAGGAATGCTCCTGCCTTGGAGCAGGACTGGACGCCGTATCTGGACTGAGCACCGGCGCAGGAGAAGGCTCCGGACATGGAGCAGGACCGGACACCGTGCCTGGACTGGGTATCGGCGCAGGGGAAGGCTCCTGCCATGGAGAGGTACTGGACGCTGTGCCTGGACTGGGCACCAGCGCAGAAGAAGACTCTGGCCTTGGAGCTGGATTGGATGCCATGCTTAGACTGGGCACCGGCGCAGCAGAAGGCTCCGGCCATGGAGCTGGAGGTTCCAGACCATTGACCGTCTCAGGATGTTCCGGACTGTTGACCGTCTCAGGAGGTTCCAGACTGTTGACCGTCTCAGGAGGTTCCAGACTGTTGACCGTCTCAGGAGGTTCCAGACCGTTGACCGTCTAAGGAGGTTCCGGACCGTGGACCGTCTCAGGAGGATCCGGACCGTGAAGCGTCTCAGGTGGTTCCGGACCGTGAACCGTCTCAGGAGGTTCCGGACCGTGGACCGTCTCAGAAGGATCCGGACCGTGAAGCGTCTCAGGAGGTTACGGACTGTGGACCGTCTCAGGAGGTTCTGGACTGTGGACCATCTCAGGAGGTTCCGGACTGTCGACCGTCATTGGAGGTTCCAGGACTGTGGACCGTCGTCGGAGGTTCCCGGACTGTGAACCGTCGCCAGAAGCTCTGGACTGTGAACCGTCGCCGGAAGCTCTGGACTGGGGACCGTCGCCAGAAGCTCTGGACTGGGGGCCGTCGCCAGAAGCTGTGAACTGGGGAGAAACACTTGAGGCCAGAAGCGTGGAACCGGCACAGGTTGCACCAGACTGCTAACCGGATCTCTCTCATCTCACTCTCTCCCAATTTTGCCATTGCTTCCCTGACAATCTCTGGCTCTTCCCTCTGCACAGCCGCCAGACAACTTAGGGTTGTCCTTGGGCTTTCTGTAGCCGCGAACCCTGTAGTCATCGCTGTCCTCCATAATCTCCTTCCGTCTGTCGCCAAGGAAGGGTTTCACATCTCCCCATCACTTCTTCCCATGTCCAGAAATCCTTCCCTCTTTGGACACACTGCTTGATCCTGGTTTGATGGGATATTCTGTCACGTTCGCTGGAATAATTATCGGACCAAACTACAGCGCGATATGGTTTCCACATGATATTTAATTGAAAACGCACAAAACAACAAAGAAAGAACGAAACAAACAACAAACCGTGACCGCAAAGGTGCTACTTGCACTAAATCAAAACAATATCCCATAAAACACAGGTGGAAAAATGCTACTTAAAACTTTTGTTTTGGGGGCAGTATTTTAATCTTTGGAAAAATAACGTTCCCGTAGTAAATGGAATATTTTGTCAGGACAAGATGCTAGAATATGCATATAATTGACAGCTTAGGATAGAAAACACTAAAAATATTGTCTGTGAGTATAACAGAACTGATGTTGCAGGCGAAAGCATGAGAAAAATCAAATCCGGAAGTGCCTCATGTTTTGAAAGCGCTGCGTTCCAATGCGTCCCTATTGAGCAGTGAATGGGCTATCAACCAGATTACTTTTTCTCCGTATTCCCCAAGGTGTCTAGTTTTACGCATTTATGTTGAAGAATACCCATAAGCGGCTACATTGCGCAAGTGGTCACCTGATGCTCCCAGAGTGATTCACGCGTAAAATACAGAGATAGCCATTATTCCAATCGGTCCTACTGAAAAAATAATTGTCCCGGTGGATATATTATCGAATAGATATTTGAAAAACACCTTGAGGATTTATTATAAATCAAATCAAATCGAATCAAATCAAATTTGATTTGTCACATACACATACACATGGTTAGCAGTGCGAGTGTAGCGAAATGCTTGTGCTTCCAGTTCCGACAATGCAGTAATAACCAACAAGTAATCTAGCTAACAATTCCAAAACTACTACCTTATAGACACAAGTGTAAGGGGATAAAGAATATGTACATAAAGATATATGAATGAGTGATGGTACAGAGCGTCATAGGCAAGATGCAGTAGATGGTATAGAGTGCAGTATATACATATGAGATGAGTATGTAAACAAAGTGGCATAGTTAAAATGGCTAGTGATACATGTATTACATAAGGATGCAGTAGATGATATAGAGTACAGTATATACGTATACATATGAGATGAATAATGTAGGGAACATTATATTTGGTAGCATTGTTTAAAGTGGCTAGTGATATATTTTACATCATTTCCCATCAATTCCCATTATTAAAGTGGCTGGAGTTGAGTCAGTGTGTTGGCAGCAGCCACTCAATGTTAGTGGTGGATGTTTAACAGTCTGATGGCCTTGAGATAGAAGCTGTTTTTCGGTCTCTCGGTCCCAGCTTTGATGCACCTGTACTGACCTCACCTTCTGGATGATAGCGGGGTGAACAGGCAGTGGCTTGGGTGGTTGCTGTCCTTGATGATCTTTATGGCCTTCCTGTGACATCGGGTGGTGTAGGTGTCCTGGAGGGCAGGTAGTTTGCCCCCAGTGATGCGTTGTGCAGACCTCACTACCCTCTAGAGAGCCTTACGGTTGCGGGCAGAGCAGTTGCCGTACCAGGCGGTGATACGGCCCGACAGGATGCTCTCGATTGTGCATCTGTAGACGTTTGTGAGTGCTTTTGGTGATAAGCCGAATTTCTTCAGCCTCCTGAGGTTGAAGAGGCGCTGCTGCGCCTTCTTCACGATGCTGTCTGTGTGAGTGGACCAATTCAGTTTGTCTGTGATGTGTACGCCGAGGAACTTAAAACTTACTACCCTCTCCACTACTGTTCCATCGATGTGGATAGGGGGGTGTTCCCTCTGCTGTTTCCTGAAGTCCACAATCATCTCCTTAGTTTTGTTGACGTTGAGTGTGAGGTTATTTTCCTGACACCACACTCCGAGGGCCCTCACCTCCTCCCTGTAGGCCGTCTCGTCGTTGTTGGTAATCAAGCCTACCACTGTTGTGGTAGGAGGGCACTATGACGAGCTTAGAGGGCACTATGGTGTTAAATGCCGAGCTGTAGTCGATGAACAGCATTCTCACATAGGTATTCAATTAATCTTCTCCTTTCCCCCTTCTGATGACCAGGTGGCGAATCGCATCTCTGCATGTCTGGCAGACATATCAGTGTGGATGACGGTTCACCACCTCAAGCTGAACTTCGGCAAGACAGAGCTGCTCTTCCTCCCGGGGAAGGACTGCCCGTTCCATGATCTCGCCATCACGGTTGACAACTCCATTGTGTCCTCCTCCCAGAGCGCTAAGAACCTTGGCGTGATCCTGGACAACACCCTGTCGTTCTCAACTAACATCAAGGCGGTGGCCCGTTCCTGTAGGTTCATGCTCTACAACATCCGCAGAGTACGACCCTGCCTCACACAGGAAGCGGCGCAGGTCCTAATCCAGGCACTTGTCATCTCCCGTCTGGATTACTGCAACTCGCTGTTGGCTGGGCTCCCTGCCTGTGCCATTAAACCCCTACAACTCATCCAGAACGCCGCAGCCCGTCTAGTGTTCAACCTTCCCAAGTTCTCTCACGTCACCCCGCTCCTCCGCTCTCTCCACTGGCTTCCAGTTGAAGCTCGCATCCGCTACAAGACCATGGTGCTTGCCTACGGAGCTGTGAGGGGAACGGCACCTCAGTACCTCCAGGCTCTGATCAGGCCCTACACCCAAATAAGGGCACTGCGTTCATCCACCTCTGGCCTGCTCGCTTCCCTACCACTGAGGAAGTACAGTTCCCGCTCAGCCCAGTCAAAACTGTTCGCTGCTCTGGCTCCCCAATGGTGGAACAAACTCCCTCACGACGCCAGGACAGCGGAGTCAATCACCACCTTCCGGAGACACCTGAAACCCCACCTCTTTAAGGAATACCTAGGATAGGATAAAGTAATCCTTCTCACCCCCCCCTTAAAATATTTAGATGCACTATTGTAAAGTGGCTGTTCCACTGGATGTCATAAGGTGAATGCACCAATTTGTAAGTCGCTCTGGATAAGAGCGTCTGCTAAATGACTTAAATGTAAATGTATTCCTCTTGTCCAGATGGGTTAGGGCAGTGTGCAGTGTGGTTGAGATTGCATCGTCTGTGGACCTATATGGGCGGTAAGAAAATTGGAGTGGGTCTAGGGTGTCAGGTAGGGTGGAGGTGATATGGTCCTTGACTAGTCTCTCAAAGCACTTCATGATGACGGAAGTGAGTGCTATGGGGCGGTAGTCATTTAGCTCAGTTACCTTAGCTTTCTTGGGAACAGGAACAATGGTGGCCCTCTTGAAGCATGTGGGAACAACAGACTGGGATAGGGATTGATTGAATATGTCCGTAAACACACGCGCGGCTGGGGATGCCGTCTGGGCCTTTGCCATGTTTCTGTCGATATTATGGAGCTAATTTGGAATATTTCTCAGCCAAACGTGAAGAACAAACGGAGCTATTTCGCCTACAAAAATAATATTTTTGGAAAAAAGGAACATTTGCTATCTAACTGGGAGTCTCCTGATTGAAAACATCTGAAGCTCATCAAAGGTAAACGATTTAATTTGATTGTTTTCTGATTTCCGTAACCAAGTTACCTGCTTCTAGCTGGACAAAATGCTATGCTAGGCTATCGATAAACTTACACATATGCTTGTCTAGCTTTGGCTGTAAGATGACAGGGTGATTAACAAAAGGCTAAGCTGTGTCTCAATATCTTTCATTTGTGATTTTCATGAATAGGAATATTTTCTAGGAATATTTATGTCCGTTGTGTTATGCTAATTAGTGTCAGTCGATGATTACCCTCACGCATGCGGGATGGGTAGTCACTAGAGGTTTATGATGCCCAATTAGAGACAACGATAGCCAGCTGCCTCTAATTGGGAATCATAACAAACACCAACATATAAAAACTCAACTAGAACCCCTCATAGAAAATAATAACTAGAAAACCCCCCAGTCACGCCCTGACCTATTCTACCATAGAAAATAAGGGCTCTCTTTGGTCAGGACGTGACACCCTTGTCCTTTGAAGAATATTTCTGAGCGGATGCCTTGTGCCCTGTCGTTCTGAAGAGATTGTTCGTCCTTTCTTAGGCCAGGCACGTTTACAGCTGCTGTTGATAAGTCGACATCTAGGATGTATCACTTATTTACTGAATAAGAGTTCAAAGTTCATACCAAGTTGCCATACTATAAGCTCATCCTACATTCTGACTGGTGTACTCGTGGCATGGCGATCGTCACTTCCACGTTGAAATTCGCCCTTCTAAACGTATGGACATCAGTACTCACGTCATCGGGAAGACAATGTTAATTTCATTAGGTTGTAGTCGTTCAACCATTCGCAACCAGAGCTCACTCAGAGGTTGGCTTTGTTCGCTGTGAGTTGGGTCACGGGGCTCTTATAGAAATGTAGAAAAGGGTTTGGTTCATAATTTCCAACCAATGTCTATTCACGTGGGCGTGGCCACTAATTGAGCCTATTTTACTTTTGAAAACAATTATCCAATTTTACAAACTAAAAATACATTTAATCTTCTCACAAATAGTTTAATATTTCAACATTTAAATTGCACAACAATTCCATGTGAATCTGAAGTCTACTAGAATGTGTAGACTTTCCAAGATACAGTTTATGTCCTATAATCAGTAATAATATCTCAGACGACAAGTTATCTGACATCATAGCAATGGATACTTTCAACTCTTTGGATTAAATAAAGATTGTTCTTTTCCACAAACTTTTGATGTTACAATACTCTCTCTATGTTAACAAAGGGCATTCCAAGAGTCCATTCTGTAGAGTGGAGAGAAAAAGGGGGAAATGTATTTATGGGGGGTCATAAACCTACCCCAACAGGGCAATGGCAAGACATCTATCTTTTATTTCACCATCTACTGTTATATCCAAAGTTTTGTCATCTTCCATGAATCGTGGCCGCAAATACGTCATAGAAATTGTTAGAAAGAATAAGATGAATCTCTGGTAATATCATCCTGAGACTCAGAAATATTTTTTTTTACTCTCTAGTGAACATCAGTTCTTGGTCCGTACAAGCCACTGTATTAAGTCCAATTGTCCCTTTAGAGAACATTCTGAGCTTTTCAATGATATCACATGTGTGGGGGTGTGACCATGCCAACTTTATCTTCCTGCTTCTTTTTTTATGTCACAATGTGCACATTTTATGGGCATTTGAAAAGAAGTATGTTTAATTATTAATTATAATTTTTGTGAGTTTGATATTTCAATTGTTTCTAGTACTGTAAGTTAATATCTCAGAAATAGTTAACTGAGTTGTCAGGACTGTGTCATCATTTTCACATTAAATAATCGCTAAATAAGAGCTTAACAAGAACGTCCTCTGCAGTGGACACAAGGATGCTGCAACTAGTTTTTCACCTACTCTACCCATTGACTGTAATGTTCATTTTTTCTTTCTTCCTAATGACCACTATAGCGGACAATTTTGCACTAACAATAAAAGACAAAATAAATAAATAAAAATCACCCCAAACACTTTACATTGTAATGGACATGGTGCAACATTTGATAGGTAGCGTGCTGGCAGGCTTCGACTGCGGTACAGCATAGCCAAGTCAGTCGTGCTCAAGGTTTCCACAGGGGAAGTGAATTGATAGGCTACAATGACTTTACTCGTGATCATTCATGCCACAAATGACATGCAACTATAAGTTCCTTGAATTTTCTTTCGTCAGATCCTTTTCATTAGACACTTGTGGTTTCTAGCTAAAGTTACACCAATTAAAGCAGTGTAGTGGGACAGAAGGCTGTTTGGCTCATCTCAAGTCATGAAGAGGAAGAACTTTACAGCTGTTTCAATCCCAGTCCTGAAACGTTACATAGGATGGGTATTATTTGTACATCATATCATAGGAAAAGACACAGCATTCATACAGATTTGCACAAACTGGGCAGTTCGGATTTGTCACTTCAAGCCCAAATATATCATACTTTGGCTAAAAACAGACTTATTGACTTGATGTTCTGGCCATCGTCTTTCAGCATGAAAAAGTGAATGTCTACTCGTGTGGGCGTTTATGGATAGTGTAAGATTTTAGCAATTAAGTCATTTTTCTAATCTAGTCAGTCTTGAACTTCAAATCCTCAATGAGAGCGGGCAGTCGTTCTTCTTTGCTACTTAATCAGTCAGTTGAACTCAGGGATACCATTGTTATGTTTCTGCATGCAGTTTGAAGGACGTTTCTAGGGCTAGTGCAATGACTGGAAGTCTATGGGAACAGCTACCTTTGCCACCGCTGGTGAAAAAAATCCTAGGCCGAAACACTGCCAGGCCTTGCAGTCAAGGGAGAAGGAGAAAGATAAAGAAACGGGAAACAGGAACAGGTAATGGCATCTGGCAGACATCGGACCCGGTCAAGGCAGCTCAAACAGCCAATCATTATGATGTAAATAGCCCATCACAGCCAATCAAACAGCTTGGCTCCTAAAAGGGGATAATTACGTCTAGTCTTATTTTGACAACTGCAATTGATGCAAGCAACTGGGCTCATAGAATCGCATACAATCTCTGATTGCTGGTGTTAGCAGACTAAATACAATCATTTAAAGCCTTGAATTGAGCAGAGATCAAAGGGCCGGGAATACCGACCGCAAACTAACCAAATCAATCTATTAGTCAATCAATGTGCTAATTACCTCCTAATAAGGGATCTCAATGCTTTGAGACGGGTCTGCTGCTTTCATTCACACTAAAGTGATGTGGACAGCCCCACAGCTGCCTCTGTCCGATTATCACAGTAATTTTTCACAGGCAATGGAGCGTGATTCATAATCCCAATCCATCCCAATGAAACCATATGGAGCCCAAGGATAGCCAGAAAGGGATGCAAGAGAAAGATTGTTCCCATATCAAGCCCTGGGTAGTGGGAGAGCTGGAGAAGAGTGGAAACAGAGAATAACGGTACGGCTACGTGGATGCTGAAGTTCAAACGGTCAGGTAAGAAACAGTGAATAGGCAGAAACTGTTTTGACTGAGTCACTGTATAAACAAAAAACCGAGACAGGAGAAAAGGAGGAAAAGAGAAGAGAGAATAGAGGGCTCAGGTTCGGAAAACCACCTCACACACTCACAGACAGAAAGAAACACACACTGACCCTGGAGCTTCCACTGGGGATGACTGCATGTCTGTGTAAACATTCAACAGTCTAAACAAGACAATGCTGACCAGACACCATACTGTCTCTGTAAGATATTGGGGGGTATCCTGGAGGTTAACCCTTGAGCTGCCTGCGAAGACATCTGCAGGGAGTGATCTAGTATCAATATCCCTGTATACTACATGTATACTGTCATGCCCTCGATCAAGGCACTTTATCCCTAGGTGGACCAATAAAGCACGTATTGTATTGTATATAGAAGACACGAAGGTGAGTGGTTGTTTGTGTGTGTGTGTGTGTGTGTGTGTGTGTGTGTGTGTGTGTGTGTGTGTGTGTGTGTGTGTGTGTGTGTGTGTGTGTGTGTGTGTGTGTGTGTGTGTGTGTGTGTGTGTGTGTGTGTGTGTGTGTGTGTGTGTGTGTGTGTGTGTGTGTGTGTGTGTGTGTGTGTGTGTGTGTGTGTGTGTGTGTGTGTGTGTGTGTGTGTGTGTGTGTGTGTGTGTGTGTGTGTGTGTGTGTGTGTCTGTGATGAAAGTAGGGATGGGCACGGTTATTCCGTTAGCCGGTAATAGCTGGCTTTTGTCCATAATTTTTTTAATGAAAAGCAGATAAATAACATTGCCAAATAGTCCAGGAGAAGAAGAACAAATCATATTGGAAATAATGATTTTATCTTATTCATTGATGGAAATACAAGTTGATGGAAATACATTTAGCTGAAAAAATGCAGGTCAAATCATGACGTAGGTGATTTTCAGGTCAGAAAGTCGGAGTTGTAAATGCGAGTTGGATGACTGTTCAAAATATTTTTCTCAGTCTCAGTTCCCAGTGTTCTTGAACGCATCGAGAAGGAAGTCAGAGATTTCAGAGTTCCGAGTTCCATATGGAAGTCAAGCTTTATCAGCATTTTGAGAACATACTTAATTGTTTGAAACCTGAATGTTTTAATACATGTTACGAGCCATGTCTTAGGGCTACCTTGCTTCAAATTAGCCTAATAGATATCCTGTCTTTCTACATTTCTAACAGATATTTTCATCTCTGTCACATGAAACCGCTCGCATGTTGCAGTGCTCTTTTGACAACAGTGCTTTCCTGTTAATTGCATTGTGGTCCGGAAATTCGTGCATAGCCTGCCTACTGCTTTGCACGCAGGGTTGCCATGTCCTCAGTTTTCTTGTCAATCGGCCTATTTTGAAAACGGATGTTGTGGGTGAAAATGTATTGGTCGCAGGTTGCAGGTTTTTGGGCTACTTCTAATTTGTATTGTGGCCGCCATGGCATTCATTTGTATTATTTTTATTCACTGTGACCTGCTGCAGGCAGTGAGGCAACCTGTTAGTGAGTGCGTGCATGAATGGGAAGTGTGTGTGTGTTGAAATGGAGGTTATGGAACTCCCTCGCATGCATTCTGTTTTGGGAAAAAGTCCACAATGAATCTGACATTACATTTGGAGAATGATAGCTGTTGGCCCATGTAGGCTACTGTAGCCTACCATTTGATTCAATAAATATGTTGAAATGACCATATCACTGGAGTTTGGCCCACCTGTGTAGCCCACCTGTGTAGCCAACCTGATTGAATAAATAGCCTATAACTTCAGTTTATTGTTGTTGTAGCCTTGTGTTATTATGCAATTATTAATGGCCATGTTTAGTTAATGAAATTGGAAGTTATCAATTGTGATCATGATCACAGTTCTATTGCAATTGCCATCAGCTGTTATTGGAATGCATTAGATGAAGATAAGAGTCGGTCAGATTAGGCTACAGATAAAACCTTCTTTTTTTAAACCCTGGCTGTTGTTGACAAGCATTGGCCTATTCAGTTCATATCTATATTATTCATATTTGATTCAGTGATTGATCCAATCCACAGTAGCCTGTTCCAGCAGGGCAACAGAAGCACTCCCTACTTTGCCTCGCTTTGCCTCGCTCCCTAATTGCCTCGCTATTCATATTGAATAAATGTGTCTGTCAATTGATCTAAGTAAGCTCCTAAATTGTTCATTTAACATGTTGTCTACATCTTGCATAGGCTACTGTGGGCTATCTGAAATTAGATGTAGGCCTATCAGGGGCTTTAGGCTACTTGTATCTAGCTAACCAAACCACAATAAAGTTGAATTACAATCATAAACCCAGATTTTTGTCAGTAGTCCTAGCCTATGCCTATTGAAATGACAAACCAATCTCCAGAATGGGTCATTTATAATGGTTTTAGTCTTAACATCTGGCACATCATAAAGTCGCGATTGCCTAACTTTCATTGCACAGAGATTTTGAGATCCTCTGTCCAGCTTTCATCCCTCTAACTGTCCTGTTGGATGTATCTATAGTTATGCATATGCAGGGGCGCCGCCAGGGATTTTGGGCCCCATGAAAAAATATCACATTGGGCCCCTCCACCACAGGCCACACCAACACTGCGCAATTGCTGTAACCACACATCTCCAGAACCCAATCGACCCATTCAACACTTTAAATAACTACCTTTGCAGGCTTGCAACTCTCTTGTAGTCCAATGTTTACTGTACGATATTTACTGACAGTCAGCTGTGAAAATATAACACTGTGCAGTCATGCATGCAACATTCTGCATACAGTGGAATTCACTATTTGATGCAAGACTGATACCCGCTGTAAGAAATGTGCTAAAGGCCGTCTTTCAGTCTAAAAAAAAATATTGTGAAATTTTTTTTGTGAAAAAACATTTTGAATGGAAAATGCTCTTAACATTAATGGATAACTTAAAATAAATGTAATTTAAAAATACATTGATCTCTTCAATAAATGTTAATTAACATTATCACCTATAGAATTCTATAACAAACAAAAGAAAAAAGTAATCAGCAGACTGTTGAGCTAAGAATATATACCAACTAGACAATAAGCAGCTGTAAAAGTGGAAATGGAAAATGGAAAACAAAAGGGAAATGAAAAGGCCTGATGGTGGCCTTAGAGGAAAGGTCAAGTGGTCACCAAATCAATAGGTTTCTTCCACTTGGGTTCTTAATTGAGCACAACAAATGTTATGGCAATCCAGCCATTACTTATATATTGTTCTCAGTCTTGTTCTCAGCCTGTGGGCATCATGTGTGTAGTGATCCAATATCTATAGCCATGCCATTTAACAGTTATCACTGGCCCTTGCTCAGCCTTACTCACCAAGAGCCCAGCGCCGAGCCTTCTTGCTATCAAAGTCACTGATTACATTTTTGAAGTCCAGCTTTCTAGCTAATTGACTTTCAATGGACAGCATAGCAAGACTGCAAAGCCTGTCCTGGGACATAGTGGACCTCCAATATTTTTTTAAAATCCGTTTTAGCTTACTGAAAGCTCTCTCACCACCAGCAACAATCAGAAGGCAGTGTGCAAAATATACGTAAAGCAATGCACACTTCTCCAAAGTTGCATTGCAGCTGCATCTTACAAATTGCATTCAGGAGACCAAGAGGGGACAGGTTAGGGGGGAAAGTGGCAGCATATACAGCGTTCAGGTGTCTTGCTTCATTTTGAAACTCAGGTGTAATATCTCTGGAATACTTCATGACCAGTGGTTGGCACACAGAATGTACTTTATCCTCACTAATCTGCCCAACTTTCAGAACTGCAGTATTCTACCATTTTTGCAGTGGTGTGGAACCTGGTGTCCAAGTGACTTATGATGTTGTCCATAGCAATAAAAAACACTGTGTTCTGAAACACCGTTTCTGCACTGTCTTGAGCTGTCTCCTCTTGAGGGGTCTCATCATGGAATCTCTTCCTTTTCCTCTGGCGGCTGTGTTCCTTGCTAAAATGAGGTGCAACATCCATTTGTGTAGCAATCGGTGTTGCCTCAGACAGGAGAGACTCCCATCCATCTCTAAGAGCCTGTATCTCTTCCTTAAAGGCTCTGATATTGGTTGCCTCTGTTTCAAGTGAGATTTTTCCTGACTGGAGAATCACATTCCTGTCCTCAATACATTGCAGTACCTGCAATTATGCCAACTGACATGTCATTTAACACAATGCTGATCACCTCCAACTTCATTTGGGAAAAGGGCTGGTTCATGAGTATGAAGATGGGGAGACAGGGCTGGTTCAGGGGTATGGGGATGGGGAGACAGGGCTGGTTCAGGGGTATGGGGATGGGGAGACAGGGCTGGTTCAGGGGTATGGGGATGGGGAGATGGGGCTGGTTCAGAGGTATGGGGATGGGGAGACAGGGCTGGTTCAGGGGTATGGGGAGACAGGGCTGGTTCAGAGGTATGGGGATGGGGAGACAGGGCTGGTTCAGAGGTATGGGGATGGGGAGACAGGGCTGGTTCAGAGGTATGGGGATGGGGAGACGGGGCTGGTTCAGAGGTATGGGGATGGGGAGACAGGGCTGGTTCAGAGGTATGGGGATGGGGAGACGGGGCTGGTTCAGAGGTATGGGGATGGGGAGACAGGGCTGGTTCAGGGGTATGAGGAGACAGGGCTGGTTCAGAGGTATGGGGATGGGGAGACAGGGCTGGTTCAGGGGTATGGGGATGGGGAGACAGGGCTGGTTCAGGGGTATGGGGATGGGGAGACAGGGCTGGTTCAGGGGTATGGGGATGGGGAGACAGGGCTGGTTCAGGGGTATGGGGATGGGGAGACAGGGCTGGTTCAGAGGTATGGGTATGGGCAGACAGGGCTGGTTCAGGGGTATGGGGATACAGGGTTGGTTCAGGGGTATGGGGATGGGGAGACAGAGCTGGTTCAGGGGTATGGGGATGGGGAGACAGGGCTGGTTCAGGGGTATGGGGATGGGGAGACAGGGCTGGTTCAGGGGTATGGGGATGGGGAGATGGGGCTGGTTCAGGGGTATGGGGATGGGGAGACAGGGCTGGTTCAGGGGTATGGGGAGACAGGGCTGGTTCAGAGGTATGGGGATGGGGAGACAGGGCAGGTTCAGAGGTATGGGGATGGGGAGACAGGGCTGGTTCAGAGGTATGGGGATGGGGAGACGGGGCTGGTTCAGAGGTATGGGGATGGGGAGACAGGGCTGGTTCAGAGGTATGGGGATGGGGAGACGGGGCTGGTTCAGAGGTATGGGGATGGGGAGACAGGGCTGGTTCAGGGGTATGAGGAGACAGGGCTGGTTCAGAGGTATGGGGATGGGGAGACAGGGCTGGTTCAGGGGTATGGGGATGGGGAGACAGGGCTGGTTCAGGGGTATGGGGAGACAGGGCTGGTTCAGGGGTATGGGGATGGGGAGACAGGGCTGGTTCAGGGGTATGGGGATGGGGAGACAGGGCTGGTTCAGGGGTATGGGGATGGGGAGACAGGGCTGGTTCAGGGGTATGGGGATGGGGAGACGGGGCTGGTTCAGAGGTATGGGTATGGGCAGACAGGGCTGGTTCAGGGGTATGGGGATACAGGGTTGGTTCAGGGGTATGGAGATGGGGAGACAGGGATGGTTCAGGGGTATGGGGAGACAGGGCTGGTTCAGGGGTATGGGGATGGGGAGACAGGGCTGGTTCAGGGGTATGGGGATGGGGAGACAGGGCTAGTTCATGGGTATGGAGATGGGGAGACAGGGCTGATTCAGGGGTATGGGGATGGGGAGACAGGGTTGGTTCAGGGGTATGGGGATGGGGAGACAGGGCTGGTTCAGGGGTATGGGGATGGGGAGACAGGGTTGGTTCAGGGGTATGGGGATGGGCAGACAGGGCTGGTTCAGGGGTATGGGGATGGGGAGACAGGGTTGGTTCAGGGGTATGGGGATGGGGAGACAGGGCTGGTTCAGGGGTATGGGGATGGGGAGACAGGGTTGGTTCAGGGGTATGGGGATGGGCAGACAGGGCTGGTTCAGGGGCATGGGGATACAGGGTTGGTTCAGGGGTATGGGGATGGGGAGACAGGGCTGGTTCAGGGGTGTGGGGATGGGGAGACCGGGCTGGTTCGGGGGTATGGTGATGGGGAGACAGGGCTGGTTCAGGGGTATGGGGATGGGGAGACAGGGCTGGTTCAGAGGTATGGGGATGGGGAGACAGGGCTGGTTCAGGGGGTGGGGATGGGGAGCAGGACTGGTTCAGGGGTATGGGGATGGGGAGACAGGGCTGGTTCAGAGGTATGGGGATGGGGAGACAGGGCTGGTTCAGGGGGTGGGGATGGGGAGCAGGACTGGTTCAGGGGTATGGGGATGGGGAGACAGGGCTGGTTCAGGGGGTGGGGATGGGGAGCAGGGCTGGTTCAGGGGTATGGGGATGGGGAGACAGGGCTGGTTCAGGGGGTGGGGATGGGGAGCAGGGCTGGTTCAGGGGTATGGGGATGGGGAGACAGGGCTGGTTCAGGGGCATGGGGATACAGGGTTGGTTCAGGGGTATGGGGATGGGGAGACAGGGCTGGTTCAGGGGTGTGGGGATGGGGAGACCGGGCTGGTTCAGGGGTATGGGGATGGGGAGACAGGGTTGGTTCAGGGGTATGGGGATGGGCAGACAGGGCTGGTTCAGGGGTATGGGGATGGGGAGACAGGGTTGGTTCAGGGGTATGGGGATGGGGAGACAGGGCTGGTTCAGGGGTATGGGGATGGGGAGACAGGGTTGGTTCAGGGGTATGGGGATGGGCAGACAGGGCTGGTTCAGGGGCATGGGGATACAGGGTTGGTTCAGGGGTATGGGGATGGGGAGACAGGGCTGGTTCAGGGGTGTGGGGATGGGGAGACCGGGCTGGTTCGGGGTATGGTGATGGGGAGACAGGGCTGGTTCAGGGGTATGGGGATGGGGAGACAGGGCTGGTTCAGAGGTATGGGGATGGGGAGACAGGGCTGGTTCAGGGGGTGGGGATGGGGAGCAGGACTGGTTCAGGGGTATGGGGATGGGGAGACAGGGCTGGTTCAGAGTTATGGGGATGGGGAGACAGGGCTGGTTCAGGGGGTGGGGATGGGGAGCAGGACTGGTTCAGGGGTATGGGGATGGGGAGACAGGGCTGGTTCAGGGGGTGGGGATGGGGAGCAGGGCTGGTTCAGGGGTATGGGGATGGGGAGACAGGGCTGGTTCAGGGGGGTGGGGATGGGGAGCAGGGCTGGTTAGGGGTATGGGGATGGGGAGACAGGGCTGCTGAGCCTGAAGCTGCATCTGTTGGGCCTGACACCAGGCAGGGGCAGGGACAACTGATTTAGCATGAATAGCTTGCTAAATGTTTGCCTACATTGATTAAATGTCGGCTAAAAGAGGAGTGAAATGTAAACACTCAGAATTTTCTGTGAAGATATTAAGTAACTAATGTTAGGGGAGCAAAAGTGGCCCTTTTTACTATGAACTAAGCTAACAGGTTAATTTCCACCATTCACGGACTACACCCACCTTGCTTTGTGAAATATTCTCTCTCCTGTCGTTTTTTGGAAGCCAGATTTTTCAATCTTGCTTGATGGTATTTCTGCGTTTAGACGATAATGAGAAGAAATAATAGTTGATTAACATTTTAAGATAAATGTTCTGATCTGTTGCATCAGACTCATTGCTTTTAACTTTTTTTATGAAGCCTAGGTCTACTGGTGAATTTGGGGATCCTCCCACAACTGTCCCAGACATTGAATAGGCAATTTATTTATCAACAAGCTGACCAATAGAATAGTTAGCCTAAACTTTTCTACTATAGTAGATTTCAAGCCCCTTAGGTGCTGCTATAGTGTTACATTAGAAGTGCCCATCCAAGAAGGCTAAAGGTCATTGGCCAAAGATAAAATTATGTCAAATCGCATTATATCTACCTTAGCTTTGATTGGACTGATCATAATCTTAGCTAGCAAGCAAGCAGTCAACATCGTGGATCAAGTTGAGAATCTACTGGCAAATCCTTTCCAAATCGTTGTCAAATTATGAAGAGAAATTATAGATAAAACGTATCGGTGCGCATAAACCATTCGACATAAACATTACAAGGGTTGGAAATTGCAAATTCAATAATAAGTGGTTTGAAAAGAATCAGTGGCTAACTGCAAGCAAAGCAATCATTAGCCTGCTATTCAGTGGAGTAGTTGTGTGGTCCAAGTCTGGGTTTAAGGGACTCTTTTCCAAGCTTAAAAGGATAAACATTCAATACCATGGACCATAAAAGTTTGAATACATTGGCCATGCTGTCAATCCAGCATGACTTCTGTCATGTTCAAAACAACTGGAAATATGGAACTGCGAAATCTCAGACTTCAGTGAGTTCAAGACAACTAGGAAAACTAGGAAAACTCCAACTGGGAAAATACATTTTGAATGGTAAGCCAACTCCAAATTCCAAGTTGGGAACTCTGCCTCTTTCTAGAGCTCCGACATGAAGATCACTGACAACATGATTCAACCATATGTTTTGCCTGAGTTCCCAGTTCTCTTGGAAGCACCATAAATCCAGAGAACGCCAGATTTTGATGACAAAATATGCCCACGAAGGACTGCCACGCCACCTTCCTGTTCAAGTGATCACAGCACTACAAGGTTAATCCAAAAAGGTATTGTATGCTGCTGCATAAATTATGTAATGTGCCAGGGAGATAAGAAAGTAACACTAAGTGTATGTTGTGAAGTAAGCTGTTAGTAGCCCATGTGCCTCACCCTAATAATTTGGTCCCCTTTTACCCTCATAACTTAGCCTACTGTTCTGACTTGGTGGTGCATATTTAGCCTAAAGCCTGATTTAGATACATGTAATCATTGAATATTGTAAGAGCTTTCATTGTTTGCTTAAATTACTGCTTTATTTATCCTATGGTTCTGACTTAGTGTACAGGTAGAATACTATAAGAACGGCCCATGTTCTGAATTCAGTCGCTGTACATTTCAAATAGTTATATTGACTACATCAGTCCTTGCTCGCTCATTAATGTGTTAATCGTAATTACAGATTGCCTCTGATCCTCTGGTCATCCCCTTATGCCATAGTTTGTACATGTCAATTGTCAGTAGAAAGCACATTTGTTTATGCAAGTCAGCCATATCAGCTACAGCTGAAGTCGGAAGTTTACATACACTTAGGTTAAAACTCATTTTTCAACCACACCACAGATTTCTACTTTGTGCATGACACAAGTAATTTTTCCAACAATTGTTTACAGACAGATTATTTCACTTGTAATTCACTTCATTACAATTCCGGTGGGTCAGAAGTTTACATACACTAAGTTGATTGTGCCTTTAAACAGCTTGGAAAATTCCTGAAAATTATGTCATGGCTTTAGAAGCTTCTGATAGGCTAATTGACATAATTTGAGTAAACTGGAGGTGTACCTGTGGATGTATTTCAAGGATTACCTTCAAACTCAGTACCTCTTTAATGGACATCAAGGGA
This sequence comes from Oncorhynchus gorbuscha, assembly GCF_021184085.1. Lineage (NCBI taxonomy): Eukaryota > Metazoa > Chordata > Actinopteri > Salmoniformes > Salmonidae > Oncorhynchus > Oncorhynchus gorbuscha. The sequence goes on along the minus strand of NC_060174.1, from coordinate 42,003,191 downwards.
AAATCTAAATAAATCAGCATAGACCTCAAAAATAAAATTTTAGAGCTCCACAAATCTGGTTCATCCTTGGGAGCAATTTCCAAACCTCTGAAGGTACCGCGCTCATCTGTGCAAACAAAAGTATAAACACCGTGGGACAACGCAGCTGTCATACTGCTCAGGAAAGAGACGCGTTCTGTCTCATAGAGATTAATGTACTTTGGTGCAAAAAGTGCAAATCAATCCCATGAACAACAGCAAAGGATGTTGTGAAGATGATGGAGGAAAGCTAACGCCTGTTAGCTAACGCCTCTGTCCTGAAGCAAGCACCAGTTAGCCTTGAGCTAGCCACAAGCTAGGCCCATATAGCAGCTAATTCTAGGGCTACTATACCTCTTTTGCCAATTGGCCTGGACCCTTTGTTGTCGACCCAGAGCCCCACCGATCCATCACGACTGGTCTGCCGACGTGGTTGCCCAATGTGGTCTCAACATGCTTTTCCGTTGCAATGTCGCCAAAGACCCATATTCTTGCTAGCTTTCTAAGATCCCACTCGCCTAGCGTAGTACTCGCATAACAGCTCCCTGACTCATCTATTGCTGTTCTTTGGACCCTATGCTCACTCGGATACACAGCTGATGCTCCCTGGATGGTTTCAATAACATGGTACCTCATTTTGTTAATCTGGTGGCCCTAGCCTCAAACTCAGGTCCTGTATGTACCTAACTGACCTGCTCTACCCATTCATTTCCATTTATCCATTGTTGTCTTAGCTCTCCCGATCAACACCTGTGACTGCTTACAGTGTACAGTCCATGGAGAATAGAAGTACCTCCTCCCAGCTGCCCACTGCACTGAGGATAGGAAACATAGACACCACCGATAAATCTATGATAATCGATCATTTCAAAAAGCATTTTTCTATGGCTGGCCATGCTTTCCACCTGGCTACCCCTACCCCGGCCAATAGCTATGCACCCCAAGCAGCAGCTTGCCCAAGCCCCTCGCTTCTCCTTCACCTAAATCCAGATAGCTGATGTCGTGAAAGAGCTGCAAAATCTGGACCCCTACAAATCAGCTGGGCTAGACAATCTGGACCCTCTCTTTCTAAGGTCTTCGAAAGCCAAGTTAACAAACAGATCACCGATCATTTCGAATCCCACCGTACCTTCTCTGCTATGGAATCTGGTTTCCGAGCTGGTCATGGGTGCACCTCAGCCAGGCTCAAGGTCCTAAACAATATCATAACTGCCATCAATAAAAGACACTGCATTCCTATCGACAGACTCAACAGCCTTGGTTTCTCAAATGACTGCCTTGCCTGGTTCACCAACTACTTCTCAGATAGAGTTCAGTGTGTCAAATCGGAGGGCCTGTTGTCCGGACCTCTGGCAGTCTCTATGGGGGTGCTACAGGGTTCAATTCTCGGACCGACTCTTTTCTCTGTATATATCAATGATGTCGCTCTTGCTGGTGGTGAGTCTCTGATCCACCTTTACGCAGATGATCCCATTCTGTATATATCTGGCCCCTCTTTGGACACTGTGTTAACACACCTCCAGATGCACTTCAATGTCATACAACACTCCTTCCGTGGCCACCAACTGCTCTTAAATGCTAGTAAAACTAAATGCATGCTTTTCAACCGATCGCTGCCCACACCCGCCCGTCTGACTAGCATCACTACTCTGGACGGTTCTGAGTTAGAATATGTGGACAACTACAGATACCTAGGTGTCTGGTTAGACTGTAAACTCTCCTTCCATACTCACATTAAGCATCACCAATCCAAAATTAAATCTAGAATTGGCTTCCTATTTTACAACAAAGCCTCCTTCACTCATGCTCCTAAACATACCCTCATGAAACTGAGTATCCTACCGATCCTGTCATGCAGGTGATAGAGGACCCAAAAGCGACTTAACAGAAACAGAGTTTATTCAAATCCAAACAGGGAGTAACAGAAATCCTCTAGTCTGTAGAGGGGAATAACAAGAGAAGCGGCCACAGACTGCAGGTCGTTTAGGCGCAGGCCGTATTTGCTCACACGCAGCATCTGATGAAGGCAAAAAACACGACAGGACAGGGCGAAACACAATCACAGCATGGTGAATACAAAACAAGGAACCGACGGGACAGGAACGGATCACAAAGGAATAAATAGGGACTCTAATCAGGGGAAAGGATCGGGAACAGGTGTGGGAAGACTAAATGATGATTAGGGAATAGGAACAGCTGGGAGCAGGAACGGAACGATAGAGAGAGGAGAGAGAGGGAGGGGGAGAGAGAGGGATAGAAAAAGGGAACGAACCTAATAAGACCAGCAGGGGGAAACGAACAGAAGGAAAAGCAAAATGACAAGATGATATAAGACAAAACATGACAGTACCCCCACTCAAGCGCCTCCTGGCGCTCGAGGAGGAACACTGGCGGCAACGGAGGAAATCATAGATCAAACGGTCCAGCACGTCCCGAGAAAGAACCCAACTCCTCTCCTCAGTACCGTAACGAAAAACGATAAAAAGGGAAACTAGGGTACTACTCTAAAAAAAATGAGAACTAGGGACAGACTGAGACACAGCAAGGGCAGGAACAAGAACAGGAGAGATGCGAGTGGCAGGGAACAGACTGAGACCCAGCAAGACCAGGAGCAGAAGCAGAAAAAAATTACCAGACTTCTTCTGCGCGCAGTCTGAACACGCAGCCACGAAACGGCGCGTGTCACGCTCCTGAGTCGGCCACCAAAAGCGCTGGCGAATAGACGCAAGAGTGCCTCGAACACCGGGATGACCAGCTAACTTGGCAGAGTGAGCCCACTGAAGAACAGCCAGACGAGTGGAAACAGGAACGAAAAGGAGGTTACTAGGACAAGCGCGCGGCGACGCAGTGTTGAGTGCTTGCTTAACCTGTCTTTCAATTCCCCAGACTGTCAACCCGACAACACGCCCATAAGGAAGAATCCCCTCGAGATCAGTAGAAGCCACAGAAGAACTAAACAGACGGGATAAGGCATCAGGCTTGGTGTTCTTGCTACCCGGACGGTAAGAAATCACAAACTGCCCAACGAGCACGGGCATTAAGTCGTTTGGCAGAACGGATGTACTCAAGGTTCTTATGGTCTGTCCAAACGACAAAAGGAACGGTCCCCCTCCAACCACTTCGCCATTCGCCTAGGGCTAAGCGGATGGCGAGCAGTTGGTTACCCACATCATAGTTGCGCTCAGATGGCGACAGGCGATGAGAAAAATAAGCGCAAGGATGAACCTTATCGTCAGACTGGAAGCGCTGGGATAGAATGGCTCCCACGCCTACCTCTGATCAACCTCGACAATGAATTGTCTAGTGACGTCAGGAGTAACGAGGATAGGAGCGGACGTAAAACGTTCTTTTAGAAGATCAAAAGCTCCTGGGCGGAACCGGACCACTTAAAACACGTCTTGACAGAAGTAAGAGCTGTTGACCGAAATTTGAAACGCCGATAGAAATTAGCGAAACCTAAAAAGTGCTGACTCGACACGTGACCTTGGAACGGGCCAATCACTGACAGCTTGGACCTTAGCGGAATCCATCTGAATGCCTTCAGCGGAAATAACGGAACCGAGAAAAGTAACGGAGGAGACATGAAAAGAGCACTTCTCAGCCTTTACGTAGAGACAATTCTCTAAAAGGCGCTGTAGAACACGTCGAACGTGCTGAACATGAATCTCGAGTGACGGAGAAAAAATCAGGATATCGTCAAGATAGACAAAAACAAAAATGTTCAGCATGTCTCTCAGAACATCATTAACTAATGCCTGAAAAACAGCTGGCGCATTGGCGAGACCGAACGGCAGAACCCGGTACTCAAAATGCCCTAACGGAGTGTTAAACGCCGTTTTCCAGTCCCCCTCTCTGATGCGCACGAGATGGTAAGCGTTACGAAGGTCCAACTTAGTAAAGCACCTGGCTCCCTGCAGAATCTCGAAGGCTGATGACATAAGGGGAAGCGGATAACGATTCTTAACCGTTATGTCATTCAGCCTGTAGTACCGTCCTTCTTCTTAACAAAAAAGAACCCCGCCCCGGCCGGAGAAGAAGAAGGCACTATGGTACCGGCGTCAAGAGACACAGACTCGAGAGCCTTACGTTCGGGAGCCGACAGAGAGTATAGTCTACCTCGAGGAGGAGTGGTCCCCGGAAGGAGATCAATACTACAATCATACGACCGGTGAGGAGGAAGGGAGTTG